>NC_053127.1:31370714-31405714 GCF_010015445.1 Perca fluviatilis | reverse complement strand
ATAGTAACATAAAATGCTACATTATCAACCTAAGCTAATGACCTATATTGCAGCAGCAGGCTAACCTTTTTTCCAGATTAGAGCAATAGCCCCTCCAAATGTCTGTGCACGTCCCTGCTTGAGTAAATGCACTTAGTTACATTCCACCATTGCTCTTTTTATCTAAATCTCTTATTTTTACAAACCAGTTTAATCAAATGTGCACCTTAGCAATGGTCATCTGTACCAGTAAGAGGAACCAATGGAGACGCCTCTGCTCACCCTGTTGCCATCACAAGCTTCACCCAAATGAATCGCTAAAAACACCTCCAGCACAGTGTATCATCTCCAATACATCCATACGGCTTTCATAAAGCTATAGACATGATTGGAAACATCTCATGACCCTAACACATGCAGGCTACATTCACATTTACTCACTTTTGTCCAAAGCAACCTACAAATGAGGTACAATCCAAGCCACAAGTACACATCTGAGGCTGTAAAAAGCTGCTTAACTGTCTGTATTGCTCCTCCTAAGGTTGGACAATCAGCCAGAAACTTTTGGAACAATCTGACCGGGATCATTTCAAGGAATTTCAAGGAAGCATACCCTACAGCCCACATGTAAAAAAAAAAATAAAGGCCACTCCCTCTGTCTACAAATCCAGGAATATTGTTTTAAAGGTTTAACAATGGGGCATGTCAGCGGTTCTCAAGACTTACATTATTATGTAAGACCCATCATCTAAAATTAATAGTCACAGTAAAATAAAGTTTCTCATAACATACAACTTTAATCATTTGGCACCGTAATGCTTATGTAATATTGTTGGATAGAAGTGAGCAGTGGTAGCCGACCAACAGAACCTGCATGTGCAGAACCTCACAGAACAAAAAGCTTAATTCAGACTTAACAATATCTCTCCAGGGAAGCTGCTGAGTCATGTTTTCATTAGCAATAGCTTTGGTGGCAAAACTGTGAAATTAACAGAGGCTGTAAGAAAAAAGAGTTCATATGACTCTGTTGTAATACTGATGGAATTAATGCTGTGGTACATTATACTGAAGTTATGAAGACAACAGGTACATGTACACTTAGATGCCAGTTAGTTAGGTACACTTCGCTAAAACTACAGTAATGCAGTCTCATACAACAATATCAATCAAAATGATTTAAATGTATTGCAATCCACAATAAATCCTCCCTTCATGAAGGTTAAAATGTTTAGTTTTTTTTTATATCAACGAGGGAAGCACATCTCTGTAAAACACAATACAGTTCACCACAGACTGCAGTCTCCAAAACGACCATACAGTTGAATAAGCACCTCTCTAAAATAGTTTGAACAAAAACTGACCGTTAGAATCTGCGGAAAATCTGCAGAAATTCTGCAGAAAATCAGTGGAAAATCTAGAGAAAATCTGTGTAAAATCTGCAGAAAAATCTGCGGAAAATTGCGGAAAATCTACGGAAAATCTACGGAAAATCTGCAGAAAAATCTCCGCAGAAAATCAGCAGAAAATCAGTGGAAAATCTGTGGAAAATTCTGTGTCCGCAGATTCTTTGTGGCCCTGGTTATGATGGAGGATTTACTGCAGGACTGTTGTGGTATACTGCATTAGTCTTAGCTAGGTGTTCCTAATAGTTTAGTTTGCATTGACCAGGGAACATGGTGAATTAGCAAAGGTCTGTCTCTAATATAAGCCTGTTTTAAATAACGGTTCTCTATGCTGTTGAGATCAATTTGAGAGTTTCCAGTATGTGTGATATACCCTGACATGTGCACATACCCGGAGAGAAGTGATGGTGCGGGGGCTGGCACAGACCCAGCACTGCTGTCATCTCATCATGGTCTGATGGGTGGATGTACTCAAATATACTGTTTCCTGTTAGCTCCACCTGCAGCACACACATTTCCAACACATGCTCATGAATGTGCTGAGTTGTGTAGTGATCAGCTACATGACAACTAACCGACCAGAAGTTGAGACAAAACATAGACATACATTGAATCTGTTATTCTATATGTTCAGTGGTGGAAGAAGTATTCAGATCCTTTACTTAAGTAAAAGTAATAATACCACACTGTACAAGTCTAAAAGTCCTGCATTGAAAATGTCACTTAAGTAAAAGTAAGTATCATCAGGAAAATGTGCTTAAAGTATTAAAAGTAAAAGTAGGCATACTCAATGCAGAACTCTCCTCCCATTGTAGAAAGTGTAAAGGATCCAACCAGTTGTGTGTTTAATGGTCTCATCATCTCAGCTGGACTTGTAGGCCCTTATATTGTTGGCTAGTAACTAGCCAAAGTAACTAAAGCTGTAAATGTAGTGGAGTAAAAAGTACAATATTTCTCTCTGAAATGTAGCTGAGTAGATGGAGGAAGTGGCATGAAAAGAAAAGACTCAAGTAAAGTACAAGTAGCTCAACATTTGGACTTAAGTACAGTACTTGAGTAAATGTACTTAGTTACATTCCACCAGTGAATATGTTACATTCTATGACTGTATTTCTTATGGTACCACTGAGGTCTAGGAGGAGGCTCTTACTGTACCTGGGACAGGCCGAGGTGGACCGATGCCGTTTCAGAGATGTACATGATTTTGCCATCAGAGGCAACGACAAACACGAAGCCATCCAGAGTCTGTGGGAGCCGTAACACACACACACACACACACACACACACACACACACACACACACACAGATCAGAAATGTTGATGTTTTTAATGTTTTACAATTTTATGTGCCAATACATTTGCCCAGATTATGTAAGAATAGATGGTGTCATTATTCTGAGAGTCTCCAGCCCAGCCTCATTTCTGTGTTAGCGACTTCGTAATTTAGTAAGTATAGACTTTAATTTGTCATTCACCCTGCAAGTAACTTTTATGAACCTTTTTCATTTTTTTTATTAGGAAAAACATCTGGGAATATATGTGTCTTTATAAATACATTTCTAAAAATTGATATAAATTAATACATAAAGATATATACACTGTAAATAGTAATCAGCGGCTCATTTGCATTTTCTCCCACTGGAATGCATGCTCTGAGTGCTACCTGCAGCAAGAAGACCTTGTTCATTCTTAACTACAGTGGACACTCTCTTCTTTATGTTATTGATGCATGCAGACATACTGTAAGATACAGGAGCATTCCATTTAAATCTTCTGTTATATGAATAATTACTGATTTTTCAGGGAATATTGATAAAAACAAACAAAAATGATGAGCCAGACTTCTTAAACCATATTAAAAAATAGGGGCAGTGAACATTTTGCAGGTGTTCATCATTCTAGTACGTCTGATATATTATCCAAGGGACATTAAGGTGTGTGAAAGCAAACACAGGAGTAACCAGAGCCAGATAATGGAAAATAAATGAACCCTTGTGTTGTCTTCCCGTCGACTTTCTGTTTTTCTGGGTCGAAATTTCAACATTTTGTTGTTCCTTTTCTACACTTTTTTCTACGTTTTTGTCGATTTTATTCCAATTCTTTTGTCACATTCTTTCCAATTTTTTTGTCACTTTTTGGGCGTGTTTTTAATGATGTTTTAGTCAATTTTTTGTTGCTTTTTCCAATTTTTGCTTTTTTTGACAAGTTTTTGTCACCTTTGGCGACGTTTTTGATGGTTTTTTTGTCACTTTTTTCAGCATTTGAAAAAATAAAATGTTTTTATCGATTTCTTTTCCTGCGTTTTTGTAGCTTTTTACAACAATTGTCACTTTTTTCAACGTTCTTTTGTCATAGTTCTGATTTAGAAAGTTATTGTAAACGGGTCAAATTTTACCCATTTAAGACAACAGGAGGGTTAAATAAAAAGGGAGTGAGAGTGAAAATAGTTTTGAAAAGGTTGACGTATAAGCAGAATGATAGAGGCAATGTAGACTTTCAAACATAAAAACAAATAAGTCATTTTACATATGTAATAATTGTATTAGCAGTGTTAGTGTAACAGTGGTTGGTGGTATCAGCATTAGTAAAAATGTAAAATAGTTAGTAGCAGAATGAATATGCACTGTGAATGGGTAAAACATTTGAACTAACAGATATCACCATGAAACTTCCCCAGTTGATTACTTATAGCAAGACAATTCATTTTGTATAATATGTTTTCTGAAATGGTATGTTTAAATGTGCAAATGGGACATACATTTCCAGAACAGAAATCTAAACATTAGATAAAGCCTTCATTTTACAGAGGGGATTTTGGATATCTCTTTTTATCACTCCATAAATCAGAAAATACTGTCAACAGCCATTAAAAACAAATCAATTTCCCCCATGTTTTTAGGAATAAAATGTTACAGGCTAAAAATCAGGTTAGGGCTGATATATGAACCAAGCCTGATATATATATAGGAATATAGGAATGAAACTGGACATTTTGTATGTACAGTAAGTGCTACTGAAGTGGAGATTTCTGGCTCGGAGTCTGAGAACAACTGATTTTGAGAAAATTTAAAGATATGGCCTTTAAAGATATGGATTGTAAAATTCCCCACATTTTGCAAGGCACTACAGGTGAATACAATGACACTTCCCCAGCTGAATACTTACATTAAGACATATATTTTTATATTACAATGTTTCTGAAATGCAAATGAGTCATTAGAGGCCAAGGAGCAAACTCTGTGCCGCTGCTCTGCTGGCGACCAGGGCTTAGTGCTGCTGCCACTTCATGTTTGTTTCACTTTGTCTTTCTGTGTACGCAGCTTGTTTTTCGTGGAAAGTGAGCGTAGTGTTGAGATGTTATATTTTCACACCTCTTTGCTCGTCCTAGAGCACATTTTTGGCTTGTTATATATTGTTATGTACTTAATATCTGGTGTATGTGTGTGCATGCAGCTGTTGCAAGCGCTTCTCTTTGCCCAAGACAAATTTCCTTTGGGACAATAAAGTTGATCTTATCTTATCTTATTATCTAATGCTAAATGTTGTTGAATTTAAAAGAAATCTACAGACGCAAATAGACAAAATGTAGTTTTTGGATGTTTCTTTCCACCAGTCTGAAAGAAGACATGTCATGGAAGCAAAATAGTCGTACGTCTTAACCCTCGTGTTGTCTTACCTGTCGACCATGCAGCTTCTTGTTTTTCTGGGTCAAAATTTAAAAGCTTTTTTTTCATTGTTTTGGTTGTCTTTTTCGACACTTTAGTCACTTTTTTTGACGTTTCTTTTGTAACTTTTCCAGACGTTCTTCAAGCTTTTTTTTTCTCGACGTTTTTGAAACCTTTGCCGATGTTTTGCTTGCCATAAAATTGAATGAAACACCCAAATTCAATGAGAGCAGTGAACTGATCATTTATTTTACTTGTGAAGAGCGTTGTATATGGAACCATCCATGTTACAACTTTTGACAATTTGGTTGAAAGAAACCAAATTTCTGATACAGAACATTTCTGAAAATGGGTCAAATTTGACCCGAGGACAACAGGAGGGTTGGAGTTGAAATCTGATGTTTTTGCCTGCAGTGTCTCCCCAGGCTATGGTGGGGATAACAGTACCATGAGTAGCATTGGCAGTAATAGCAAAGTACTGGTAGCACTTTTAGTTGAAACTGTAGTGGAGGTATTTAGTTAGTAGCAGCGATCTGTCATTTGATATAAAAGAGCCTGGCACACCTGTGGTGCACTTAGGCCGGTGTGGGATCAGAAAGAAAACATTGTCATACATCATAGTTGCTGTTTTAGAGCCTGGGACAATCATGGCCATTTACATTCTACTGTCATCCCCTTTAAGCACCGGGCTCCCCCCGTCATGACGCAATAACAGTTTGGGAATCCTGTTAAGAGAGTTTTCCTCAGAGGAAACTTTTTACTGCTCTGGACTGAAGAGCTTCGAGATGAATACAGCAGCTCAAATATCCTGCCAAAAGCAGACGATGTCTCTTTTAAAGCTGATTTTAGGAAACCAATTGAAGCCACATTGAATCAAAGCCAGCACTTCCTGATAAAAAGCATACAATAAAAAACAAATTAAAGGTCCCATATTATGCCCATTTTCAGGTTCATATTTGTATTTTAGGTTTCTACAAGAACATGTTTACATGCCTTAATGTTCAGAAAAAACATTATTTTTTTCATACTGTCTGTCTGAATATCCCTGTATTCACCCTCTGTCTGAAACGCTCCGTTTTAGCACCTGTCTCTTTAAGCCCCCCTCCTGAAAAGCCCAGTCTGCTCTGATTGGTCAGTGTGTCTGGGTCTTCCAACATTTGTGCTCTTGGCGTCTCTGCACCGTCATTGCAGTCGGGGAATGATGGTAACGGCACTTCCTACCGATACATAGTATAGTTGTGACATCGCAACCGTACGGAAGTCCTGATGGCTCGTTTAAAGCCACAGTTTCTGAATACGGGCTGTGTACGTTTGTCTGTGGATTGAACGTTTTGATACTTTCACAATATTTATCCAGCACTTCGACCTGCTTTATAATATAAATACATGGAACTCTGACTTTTTACAACACAGGACCTTTAAAAAACATTGAATAATTAAAAAACTTAAAAGCACCATATGTGTGCTGTCCATATTATATTATCTACAGTATGTAATTGTTATAAAATGTTATATTTATGGTGGAGTGATGAAGAAGCCGAAAATCCCTTATGTGTTGTAATTCCAACTGTAACTGCAGTAATTAAAGGTCCCATGGCATGAAAATTTGACTTTATGAGTTTTTTTAACATTAATATGCGTTGCCCCAGCCTGCCTATGGTCCCCCAGTGGCTAGAAATGGTGATAGGTGTAAACCGAGCCCTGGGTATCCTGCTCTGTCTTTGAGAAAATGAAAGCTCAGATGGGCTGATCTGGAATCTTCTCCTTATGAGGAGATAAGGAGCAAGGTTACCTCTCCTTTCTCTGCTTTGCCCAGAAAATGTGGCCTGCCCATGAGAAAGAGAGAGACATAATGGCTTGCAAACGAGTGAAGCATGGCAGTTGGTCAAGGCCGCACCCCCACCCTCCACCTTGCCCCCCTTTCCTCCTCAATAGCTACAGACACAGAAATGGCACATCCTAAGTAAAGCTCATTGTGGGACTGGCTCTAGTGGCTGTAATTCTGCACCAAGGCTGAAGAGACTTCAGATACAGTATTAGGGGACCACTAAGGTCTATATAAAAGAGACTTCAGATACAGTATTAGGGGACCACTAAGGTCTATATAAAAGAGACTTCAGATACAGTATTAGGGGACCACTAAGGTCTATATAAAAGAGACTTCAGATACAGTATTAGGGGACCACTAAGGTCTATATAAAAGAGACTTCAGATACAGTATTAGGGGACCACTAAGGTCTATATAAAAGAGACTTCAGATACAGTATTAGGGGACCACTAAGGTCTATATAAAAGAGACTTCAGATACAGTATTAGGGGACCACGAAGGTCTATATAAAAGAGACTTCAGATACAGTATTAGGGGACCACTAAGGCCTATATAAAAGAGACTTCAGATACAGTATTAGGGGACCACTAAGGTCTATATAAAAGAGACTTCAGATACAGTATTAGGGGACCACTAAGGTCTATATAAAAGAGACTTCAGATACAGTATTAGGGGACCACTAAGGTCTATATAAAAGCATCCAAAAAGCAGCATGTCATAGGACCTTTAATAATTTGGTGTAAGGCCAGATTTAGCCCATAGGCTTTATGCTGCTGTTTGCTGACCCGCACTCTAATGTAGCACAGCATAGCAACATTTGAAATAGCAAAGCATACACTAGCATACAGTGATATGATTTGGTATAGAGCAGCAGCACATCCTCCCACACAAAAGTGTACAGTAGAGTGTGGCAGAGCACTGCCAGGACATGGTTTGTTGTTTCCTGTACTGACCTGTAAAAGGTGGGAGCCCAGTTCTTTAGCCATGCTGTCCAGAGGACTGAACCTTGTTGACTGACCCCATCCATCACCCAGACCTACAGAGAGAGACAGACACTGTAAGACAGTCAGCATGCAAGAGACAAATACTCAGAGAAATACAGTAAAGACAGTCACTGGGCTTTCACACCAAACATGCAAGTTTAAAATTGTTCATATCCAGGACATGACTGAGGAGAGAGTGGCTGTGTGAGCACACTTTCATTTTGTTACGAGGTTCTGTGGCAAAAGAATTCAGCTAAATTGAACTTTGACCCCAAATATGCTGACTTCCACAACGCTAACCCAATAAAAACGTTGAACTTCCAGAGTTATGTAACTACACTATCTGGATACTCCCAGGACTTGAGGAAAAAAAATATTAAAAACATATCAGAATATATCAGAGAAGATGTGACTCCAGGTCAGAATTTTTGTATTGTAATAATTTACATATAATAAAATGTCTTTATTTAATATTCGTAATAAAAAATCTGCAAAAAAATAAACATCAACCGATCCCAGGCCACAGCCAATCCACACATATATATATATATGTAAAAAAAAACATTAATGGGGATTTTTCCAGTTTTGAAAATACAAGACAAGCAAGGCAGATCTTATTTCTATAAGATATTTTATTCTGGCTGTACACAGAGTAGTCTGCTTTAGCTTTTGGGCGTTAGTGAGATGGTGGTGCTGTCTTTTTCCATTTGAGGAGAATAAGTCATCAAGCAAGCAGTGTAGAGAGGGCCACATCTGCAGCTTGGTTAACTGTGTTCTTTAACTCGGGGAACACCCAACATATGTGCCGTCAGAGCACATTATATTTTAGTTTAATTCAACTTTATTCAGCTTCTGGTCTGTGTCATAAACAGCACTTGTCTGTCAGTGAGTATGTGTACATGCACACAGCAGTTCCTGTTAGAAGTCTTCAGGGATGTGAGATGGAACATAAGAAACCTGTTTATTCATATCCCCTAGATTTGTTTGTCTGTAAATTGTCTTTGACTCCTCCACAAGGGACAGTCTGTCATTTCTCTACTGATTTGCAGGTATTATCAGTAACTATTGGATATCCGGACCACATTTTATGATCCAATATTTTTTATTTTAATGCTATTTACAGTACACGGCTTAGAGTAGCCTCCAGAAGGCCTGCATTAAAATAAATAAAGCAATGTTTATGTGACAGCTAAATAGCAGACAAAATAAAACTTTTGAAGCTTTATGGTTTCCTGTTAAATTTTGTATAGCGTTCTATGATGTCCCCAGAGGATATCGGATCTAGTAGACAAATGTTCTCCAATAAGAGCATGAATACAATACTGAAGTTTTCCATCAACAGCAGCAGTTTAGAAGTGTGTCTCATCTGCAAAATGTCTTTGTGTTGGACGATCATCTTAGGATGTAGATCATTACAAATATTCATCATTTTTTCTTCTCTTCGACTGGTTAACTACTACATGACTTGAGTTAAGGGTGCAGCTGTGCACATACATGCTCAGTATCCCGGTTATGATCATATGTGTGTTGATCATATGCAGGATGTTTGAATAGAACATTAGTATAAGACATTACTCTAAGTATATTTGATTCTTATGCGGTCGGTGGGCAAATAAATGGTGAACCCGCCAGCAAAAAATCAAAAAATCGAAAGCACTTTATTTTTCCCGTGAGGGAACTTTGTTTGTGGTCAGGCACATTCAAACACAACATACAACAATATATAGTCTGTATTAATCATACCAGAGAATAAATAAATGCTAACTACTAAAATACTAAACCCGAGGGTAGGAGTAGTGGGTAGGGAGAATAGGTCGAAGGCTGGATCGATCGATGGGGGTGTGGTTTGTTCAACAGTCTGTTCAACAGTCTGATGGATTCTGGCACAAAGGTGGACATGGCAGCACTTTCAATAAATGATACAACAGCAAGAAAGCGAGTAGAATATTCCGCCTGTAGACTCTATGATGAAATGTAACGCAGTAACTAATTCAGACATATGCCACATTCACAAGAGTGTGAAACAATATAACATTCTGGTATATTTCAACCTGCCGTATTTCCCACAAATATGGCCATGTGGCTCTATGGGTCATGCTAACTTTTGCACCCACCACCTTCACTGTAGAGATTAATTCCAACTAGTACTTGCAAAAGTGACCACATAAGCCTTACTGATGTCTGTCACTGTAGTGGCTGTGCCGTCCTCTGCCTCGCCTGGTTCCCTGTTCTCATGGCCTCTCCAGAGGCTGAAGACTCACATCTGATATGTGAGTTCAAGGTACAATTACAGTTTCATATCTCAACATCTATTGGATATATTGGCACCAAATGTTGAGGCATTTGTGGCTCCCGGAGGATGGATCCTATTGACTTGATCAACGTGATCCCCTGACTGTCCATTTTAGCGCCAACATGAGCTTCATTTATGGTTTTTAGTGCAGCAATGTAACATGCTAAAATAAGATGTTGGACATGGTAAACATTATACCAGGTTAGCATTAGCATGTTAGCACTGAAATTGTGAGCATGTTAGCACGCTGACACTACAATGCTGTGCCTATAGACTGCAGCCTCACAGAGCTGCTAATGGCTGTCTTGTTCAAGTATAAATTAATTTCCATTCACCTACATTGTATTGTGTTAGGGCAAGGTAGCTCTAAACTGGGACAAATGAAGCCCAAACTGCATGCAGAGATACCAATGAAAGGAAGTGACAATTTAATATATTTTTGGGGAATTTGGTTAAATTGTCTTCCTTATTAACCACTACATTGGTCTGGGTATAGTCAACAACAAAAAACTCAAACATGCAAACAACTAACAAACTAACCCTTTATGCCTCATTCAAGACTGCCTGCTGCTGGTGTAAAGGATCAGACGGATTGGGGAGGATCTGCTAGTTCATCGTGACAACTTAGAATTATTCAAATTATGCCATTTACTGTTCAGACAGCTGGTAGCCTACACTGTTGTATGTACATTACATTCATCTGACAATAGGGCAGAGCATTGATATTGGACCGTTCTGCAACATTAAGGATTATGTTGAATGGTGTTTGCCATCTTTTACAATACCCGTGCATGGCAGCTGTGGTACAGTTAAGGTTAGGGAATTGGTTAGGGATTGATTTTTAAAAAAGCACATGCGCTACATGCCCATCCACGACCCCGTCCTCCAGTTACTTTCCAGTTCTCTACATATAGAGCACACTGCTTCTTGCACCAGCACTGAGTGTTGCCACTGGTTTGTGATGCGATTTGTGCACATCATCCGATATATACATAATTCCCAGGCTGTGGCCCATTTGCAGATTAGTGATCAATCTGTAAGGTCAGGAGTGTTTTCACACAGTATTTCAACAACTGCTCCAATATTTTCACATTTCCCAGAAAATCGCACGAGAGTGGGCACACATGGCCCAGAAAGCTACAGGACTAGGGCACTTATTTTTGGATACAAAACATATCATTTGAAGACCAACTGATTCTGAAATGTATTATTTATAGTTATTATTTAAAGCACTATATTTATTCCAATTTATTTCATTTATTCCAATTAATAATTTAAATGTTAATATGTAATTGATCTGCTTTGTATTCGTATCCACATCCTTGTGCAGACTCCATAACTACCTAATTGTGTATGTCCATGACTTGACAGTATTTGTTTTTACTTCTACACTTGGAGAAAAGAATAAGTGTGTGTTGCTTTGCGAGACAGAACTGAGACATGCTTTGTGAAACATGCCAACACACTGAGTGGCATCTCCGTTTCTTGGGATACGTTTCCGTGTACCAACCCCTACTTTGTGCTTAAGGGCGGAGGTAAAAATAATATTTGCATCAAGTTAGTCTGTGTGGGAACAGGTCGAAACAAGACAAACATTGGAGGAAACAGAGAGTTCTGTCATCACCTGATCAGGAAGGAGTGAAATGTTAGTGCTTGACACTGTTAATCTAAACTCTTTTTTCCATAATCCATGCTGGCATTCAGAGACCCCGCTGTCTGCTGTGAATCAAATGCCCAGCTGTCATTGAGCTAGGAGGGTCAACAATGTGACTTATCATGGCCCAGCCAGTTCTCAGTGCTTATTTTTTAGAATGCAACTGTCGACAATTTTTTTTAGGATCCGTAAAAGGTGTTACGCTTCACTTCTCACTGTCATAAACATTAGGTTTTCATCAGTGTGAAGTCTATCCACAATGTCACAGAGTCCAATCAGCTGTCGCTGGCTGCATGTGTCTCTCTCACACATTTCCCCAGAAACAAATGACAAAATACGCTGATAACAGTCAAAGTGCTCCAAACTAAATGTATGGTTGAGTATATTGTTCAACTGATAACCTAGCATATAATGGAATATATAATAGATTATTCTAGATAAAGGGTGAGCTTCTTTAAAAGCTAAATAAACACATATCTGCATAAATCTAGAACACAAAATGCCTCGCATTAGGACTGAGTTTAAAAAAGGCAGAATCAATATTTTTTTGAAGCCTATGGATAAAAAAGCATTTCATTTCTACTGAATCATTTCCTGCTAAACTTGTGCTGAAAGCAGAAAAAATGCACAACAGGGTTCCTGCTAAGCAGGCCACTTTGTAGAATCAATTCTGCTTTTCACATCAATTGTAATATCCTACCAGAGCTGCTGGAAGATTGGCAGTGAGGGGCGATGGGAAATACTAAATACAAAATTTTGAATTTCTAGGATTTGCAAAGAAAAAGGACCAGATATCATCAAAGCTCAACATGCATCCATTTTCTATATTTTAAAACTCGTTGGAGTGAAATGGACATGACATCAATTAAAATGTTAGGGTACAAGTATTAGCAGGGAAATGTACACAAGTAGTTCACTTCACATATTCTCAAACTGTGCCACCTTAATAATGTTATTGTGTGCCGGTTTTGTGAAGGTTGTGGCAGGTTCGGGTTAGACTGATGAATAATTTAAACTGCAGCGATAGCCTACACATTTTTTTTAAATGCAAAACATATTTGATACATTCAATCTTTGACTGCAAAAGTAACTAATAACTGCAGCAGTTAAATACTCAACTAAAGCAGTGCCTCTAAATTACAAGAGGCACCATGTTGGAGTAAGTGAATCACATTTCATCTCTGAGAACTAGCCTATATTAAAGTGTCTATGATATCTATGCAGAATTATGACACGTACGTATTTCAATATGTAGGCTTCTTGTGTTTGTCTTCAATTTTAAATGAACTCTTTTGAATCGTAAAAAAAAAATGATAAGCTCTTCTTAACAATCATTGGCTTAGAAACACAAATTAGTAAAAAATGTAGGCTAAATCTACATAATCTTGTTTGAATAATAGATTATTCTAGCAGCTTCATATCTTTTGACCCATAGCTAAAATTACTCAAAAAAATGTTGTGACTTTGCTGGATTTCTGATGTTGTCCTTCTCATAAAAACTCCAACTTACCAAAATAACAAAGGCTAACAACAACATAAAATAAACTGAAATATGAAATTATAGCCTATGCAAAAAAAAATGCAAAAAGACATCTTTACTTTTGGCCATTCACATTAAAATAGTATGGCCGTTCAGTCCATATTTCTAATCTTAATACATTTAAATGTATTTTGTGTGTGTGTCTGTGTATGTGTGTGTGTGTGTGTGTGTGTGTGTGTGTGTGTGTGTGTGTGTAACCATGTGTATTAAAAAGCAAAGACTCAGCAGCCGAAGTAAGGTTACAGATCAGCTTCTGTGCGTCAGGCAGATGCATGGACTGCGTATCCAAAATAATAAAAGCTACGTTTTTGGGTTATCACCTATTTTCAAACAATGAAATAATGAAATAAAAATGCCTTCAGATGCACGATACTGCTGTGCCCCGGCCGTTAATTTGTCATAGGCCAACCTGAGGGAAACGCTCTGGATTAACAAATACAACAGCAGGTCGGTCAGCAAACAGACGCCAGACGTCTGGACGCTCTGTCCACTAGGACCACAGCAGCCTCGGCTATATGCAGCCGGACATCAACGGGGAAAAAGTGACTTTTGTCTGTCTGATATTCGTGTCTGTATTTACAGTGACACAAAAACATATTAACATATAGCCCTGGGGCTCCTGCGTGGCTCACCTGGTAGAGCGTGCGCCCCATACAGAGGCACAGTCCTCGCCGCAGCGGCCGCGGGTTCGGTTCTGAGTTGCGGCCCTTTGCTGCATGTCATTCCCCCTCTCTCTAAAATGTCCTATCAAATAAAGGCCCCCAAAAAATTATCTTTAAAAAAACAAAAACATATAGCCTAGGCCTAGGTCTAGTGCTTCTTCCGAGCATTAAACACATGGTGAAGTCATAAAGGCATCAAATGAAGTGCTGCCACGCGCCGATAACTCCAAGTTTGTCTTCCTGATCTTCTGACTTCCCCCATATACCCCTCGGCGATATTACGGAGCTTTATTGGGATTACAGGGAGGGCTACACAATAATCCACCATCTCCGGCGGCTCTGTGAGCGTTACATTCCCCAGGCTGGTGGAGGGAGTAAACGGGCAGGCCTGCCGCCGCCGTCCCGGACAGAGAGAGGCGGTGATGGAGGCCGGCGGCCCCGCGGCTGGACTCTCACTCTAACGGGTGGCCCGGCCACAGAAGGCCGTGTGTTCCCTCTGACTTTATGAGTGATGACAGAGAGGAAAGGCTCTGTTTTCCTGCCCTCTAACCTGCCCCGGCGCAGCTGCATGCGGCCTAATGAAATAATTCACCTTGATGAATGAGTGAGGCGTTTAAAGTCGACATCAGCTTTTAATCAGAGTCGGAAAACAAGCTCAACACTTCGATGACACCCTAATTAACCCAATTGGTTTAACAGCCCAGAGATGGTGATTGAGTGAAGGAGCAAACTTTCACTTTTACTACTGCAAGCAGGACTGAATCGTATTATAGGCTGCGTCACGGAAAAGTCAAAACAGCACTAAATAATAAAAAATAATACGATTATTATTATTATTATTATTATTAGGCTATTATTATTGCTATTATATATTGGATCATTGTATCTTTTAGGCAAAAGTCTTAATGTGGTACAAAGGCTCCTACATTTTGTAGCAACTCTCTGGGGAAAAACGATCAGCAAATGCAGCTATTTGACACATCTATTTTTTTTAAGTTTAAAGTTTATTTTAAACTTAATTTTAATTACCGTGTCAATGTTGTTTTAAAGCGGTAAAAAGCTATGATAGGCTACTCGTTACAAAGAGTTTAAGATGTAACTCGTGGCTTTATTAATAAATCATTTAGGCCTATTTTTGAATATTGACAAGAACATCATGGTTGTGAAAATCCCTTTGGCTGATTTATGTTTTCCATTTAGTAATGCAGTTACTTGGTAACTGACGACTCAGGTTTTAATATGCAATATAAGTAGCCTACATTATTCAGTAACCAACTTATAAAAAACAATTAGGCCTATAGGCCTACTTAGAAACACTTAGGCTACCAAAAAGGAGCCTGGATCTATTTGTCTTCTTCTTTACTAACACAATTTAAGCGAGACACAGTGTGAAAACTTATTATTATTTTTACACATGGACAAGCCACAAGGGAACAGCTAGGCTATAGGCTACTTTCTATATTGACAACTAACATAATTTGTTATAGCCTATACTTGGAATATATTTTGTACTATTTTTCACAATATAATCTGATGAAGTAAAAAAGGCAATGGTCCGTGATTTTGTGATACTTTCTTACAGAGAATGGCTACCAATTTGCTTTGACTATATCAAACTATGTAATAAAACCTATGGAGTGTGTTTTTGACAGATGTGTTTCAGAGTGTATGGGTATAGGCTATAGGCTACATTTAAATATGTCACTATCTATAGACAACAATCTTTCAATGTGTGTTGTCCTTTTGCCCTTAGAATAATGTGACATTTAAACGAACTGGAGCCTATAATAATGCCTGTCCCCTCTGCGGGCGCTCCCGTGCGGTGCCTACCGTCGGGGAAGACTGCCCTCATCTTGAGGTAGCTGCTGGTCAGCCGGATGATGGAGGCCTTGTCCAGCTGGGAGGTGATGGCCGCCGGCAGAGGCAGCAGCTTGGCCAGCTCGTAAAACTCCCCGTTCTCTTTCTCTCTCCGCGTCTTCGCCGCGTTCTTGCATTTTTCCTTCATCTCTGGTAATTTCACATGAATGACCCTTGCATTAAAGTTAGTCTCCGCTGAGCCTTTTCCCATAGACTCATGTATAGCCTACATACAGGGTGTGTTATGTTACTGAGAGATTAGAAAATTTTTTTCCTCTAGCATCCCCAATGTCAGGTTCCTATAGAAAAAAAAAATAACTTTCAATGACGAGCAGGATTGTGTTTCCGATCTGAATCCAGAAGAACGGACCAGACTGCATGCGCTTGCGTTAATCCCGTCGGCCGCTCAACGCACTCCGAAAACCAGAGAATAGGCGCACATGTCGGGCCAATCTCAACCCCCAGCTTCACCTGTTCGACAGCAACAGCGGACAAAGTTGCAGGAGCCCCCGGCGCTGAACGCCACGTCCACTTCACGGTGATCTCACGGCGCTGTCAGTTTTCCGCCCATCTATTCATCCATCTACATCCAGACATCCAGATGTCCCGCTCCGCTGCTCTCGGCACATCGTGCATGGCCTCGTGCGCCGAAAAAAAAAAAGGAAAACAAATAGAAGACTGACTGAAGTTATTAGATAGGCTACGTGTTGTCACCAAATGTAGAGGACAGGGCAGCAGAAGACTGCTACTGAACTGGTCTGAAAAGCCCTCAAAACCTCAGATCTGCTCTCTCTCTCTCTCTCTCTTTTCTCTCTCTCTCTCTCTCTCTCTCTCTCTCTCTCTCTCTCTCTCTCTCTCTTTTCTCTCTTCTCTCTCTCTCTCTCTCTCTCTCTCTCTCTCTCTCTAGCTCTGTGTGTCTGTGTGTGTGTTTGTGTGTGTGTGTGTGAGAACTAGGCCTACCTACCACAAACTGCTGGCCTACACACCATACTGTGTACAATATGCACAGCTCAGAAACATTTAAAGTATATTCAATACTTTGAACTTGCTAATGTGCTGATGTGATCCATAAGCCATAACAAACACCATGTTGTCACTCATAAGTGTAACCAGAATACCTTAGTTCAAAGGTCAATGGTCAACTTTTTGGTCATATGATTACATCTGCGGCGGTAAAGTCTGGGACGCTCGGGCGAAGAGAGGAGCAGGGGTGATGGGCATGTGGTGAGGGTGAACTGGGCCTTGTGTCCATGGTCATTGTGGAGGCTGCTGCTCTGAGTCAGAAGATTTTCAGTCAAGCTAAAGAAGGAGACCTTTCTGGCTTGGCTGGCCCAGGAGTCTTCTGAAGAAGCAGACAGGTACTGGGGGGAACCAGAAGGGGCTGCAGCAGCTTTGGTGGTTGCCGAAGCAAAAACCCAGGTGTGGGAGGAAATCAGGAGGCCAAGAAGTTCTGGCAGGGGTAAGCAGGGCTTGGCCCAGACTGTGTTCAACAGGGGAGGAGAACTGCTGACCCTAACTGGGGAAATTATCTGGTGGTGAACTACCAGGGTGGTGGTTCCCATTTTTAAAAAGAGGGGGACCGCAGGGGTGTTCTCCAATTATTTGGGAATCACACTGCTTATTCTCTCCAGGCCAACAGTGGAATTGCAACTCCCGGGCCGTCACGTGATGCCCTCTGGCCCAAAAAGACTTTTTTTTTCCCATGGACTTACTTAGACTGAGACGTTTTGAGTTGGAAAGAGAAATCAGTGTATACTTTTTTTATGAGCATCACAACCCCCGCAAAATTACTCTGTTGGTTTTGGAAAGCATCAACAAACACAGAGCTAGCAAGCTATTCGTTGAAAATGGCAAGTTTTGAAGAAAATTTGGATAGTGCAACAAGGCAGGCCTGCTTGGTTCTTTCTGGGAATGATTGCTAAGATTTCCAAAGAATACGTTTACAACATTTATGATCTTACTGGGATGTTTTGGGACTGATTGGCAGGGATTGCTATAGACAAAATGTTCCACCAAAACAACTTCTGTCCCGAGACTATTTTGCAGAGCATCCTGAGCTTAGCGAGTTTTTCGAGAAATGCAAACAACCCAGAGTGTTTTTTTCTCCTATCCAGGAGTGTATGTGTGGAGGAGCCAGACCTTACTCCGCAGCGCTGTGGAGATAGGTCCGGCAAGCGAGACTAGTGGCGCGCTAAACCGGAAGTAGCCGGCTCGGCCCCCAACAGAGGTCTCTAGTGCGCCTGCTCTATGGGCCCCATAGTGCGGAAGCAGTGCTGAACACCCTAGTCATTTTTGGCTACATGATGTCTTCGTCGTTCACTGATCAACCCTCAAAGGAATGAACGGGGCTCCGCCTCGAATGCTGTATCCACTTATTATTATACACCCATGATTCTCCCAGGGACAGCTCGTGCCAGGGTACTTAAAAGGAGACCCAGAACCTCAGATTCAGGAGGGGCAGTGCGGATTCCATCCTGGTCATGGAACACTGGACTAGGTTTTCACCCATGCAAGGTTACTTGAGGGGCCATGGGAGTTTGGTCCTTGGTCCTTGGTCCCATATAACGAGCGTCAGAAAGTTAAGCACATTGTCATTGAGTGCTGGGCTCTGGCAGGGTTGTCCCTTATCACGACTCTGTCTGGGATCTTCATGGACAGGATCTTGTAGCCGGGGGAAGGAAAGTGTCTGTTCTTTGCAGATGATGTGGTTCTGTCGGCTTCATCCGACAGTGATTTGCATCATGAACTGCTGGGGCAGTTTGCAGAACCTCCCAGTCCGAAGCCATGGTTCTCTGCCATGAAAACCGTGGATTGCTCCCTCCAGGTTTGGAGTGAATTGCTGCCCCAAGTGAAGGAGTTTAAGTATCAGCGATTTTTCTGCTGCAAACCTCCTTGAAGGAAGGCACCTAAAAAGGTCAGTGTCTGAAAATTGCAGTGCACCCTGTGAATTAGGTTTTGCCCAATATACTTCAACCAGAGGCTAGAACTGGCTCAAGCAGATTGAGTAATTTTTCAACACGATATTATAGATAAAATATATCTTGTATGGATTTCACCAATTATCACTTTTTCTTATTAAATACAAAACAAGTCTAAAACAAACTTCTCCACAATGTCACAAAAAACTGTAGATCAATAATAGAATAGATCAAAGGCATGTGTCTCCATTTGTGCGTACATTTGTGAGTGACAATAAAAGTTTTTTTTTAATCTTTATTCTGAAATCGAGTCATTGTTTGTCTTAACCTGACATTTAACTAACACTTTAAAGTTGTGTTAATCACGCCTAGGTTTAAAATGTATGAGCTGGATAGTAACTGGGAGAAAAATGTTCCTCACACTCGTGAAGGCAGCTTTCATAAGAGAGTAATCAGTCCATTTATTTGCATTGGCTGTAATAGTCTGGCTATCACTTTCTGCATGGCTGTCAGTGTTGATGGATGAATATTACTCTGGAAGAAAATCTTACCCCGGGACTCACTGTGGACTTTTGAAACTGCACAAGTGGAAGTACGACTGTTTGCTGCTGTTGGTGTTGTTCTTGTGGATGGCAGTACTGTACATTCCTGCTAAATACTTGAGGTACTATCTCACCTCTCAATATGATGTAATTCAATTCAACTGGACCACACAATGCAGCCTCTAAAATGATCTGGCAATCTAAACATTTTAAAAGTCAGGCAGGTTTTATTAATGAAGGGCTGTTGTAAGGGATTACAGCACAGGCACATCCAGTAAACTAATAACTATGTGTAAAGGACAACAGGTGAACAGTGTTTGAGGTGGATGGTCATTTTCTTCTACTAGCCACACTGTAAGAAAAGTCTTACAGTGTGGGAGTCTTCTGTAATGATTTTTCACAGGTGTTTTTTCGTATTCAAATTTTTTGGATTAACAGAAATGTCAGTAACCTCAACAGAAAAGGTACTTGTCATTTTCTGCCAGGACATTATCTGTTTTTCTACGGATTTTTTTCTTACAGTGCAGGGTATACTATGACAGTAATTGTCAGTTTTTCTTTATGGTGCTTTCTTTATCAACATTACTTGTTGATGAAACAAAAATCTGAACAATGAATTCAGGACAGTGGCACAAATAAAAAATAAAGTAACTACAATACTGTAGGCCTCAAAGGCTATTTTCTTTATGCATAATTATAGAGTGTGTCATGCCACATTTCTTGTTGATGTGAACATAAATCTGATTGAATATTGTGTGGTTTGTTGTAATACACCAAGCTGTTAACTTTGTTGGTAAAATAACACATTGTCCTAAAGATGAACTGTCTGACTTATCTTCTGAACCCTTCCGCAGCTAAATAACTAAATAGCAGCTGGCCCCAGTCTGGCCCATGTGGTTAAAATGGGTTAGAACCGCCACTGTGTGTGTATGTGTGTGTGTGTGACAACAACACAATGATAACTTGGTCTGTTCACAGCGCTGCGGTTCAGGGAAATAAACTACAGATCCAGTTTTTAAGAGGCAAGTGACTCGTCCTCCACCCTGTTAAATTAAAAACACCCGGTGTGGTCCGAAACTCATTCGGCACATTGGATATGGAGTTATGACTCACAAGTTGGTCGGGTGGGCTTGTAGTCAGTGATTGATCCGAATGCCCCTCCACAGACAGTGGGTGTGTGTTCAAGACCCTCCCTCAGAGTGACAACATGATGGTGCAAAAGTTTTGTGTAAATCAAACCATTAGGGTGTTGTAAAATGTTTATTTTTTTTTATTAACTCATGTCAATGTCAAATTTCATCACATTTGTTTTACACATCCGCCACATGCTTCAACGTTATATTTTGTATAAATGTATAGGACATTTCATTTATTCATGGTCTCATGGTGCACAGAGTAGAGTTTCGGTGTATGATGTTTCAGATGTGCTGGTTGTCAAAAAGTCACATGTTCAGGAAGTGTTCAGTCTCAGTGCACAAAGCAAATGACCCATGTCAGCCCTACTGAGGCGCTGTTATAATGGCAACCACATTCTTTTATCATAACTCGCATTCACACACACACAATTACATTGCAAATTCAAATGTGTTCATTTGGCGCATTCTTTAGATTCTTCTGCACTAATTGCAACTTGCACAATAGGTTTGTTTACCTACAGCTTTATTAATACTATTTAAACAGTTGTACAGTTTTTATTCCCAATTTATAGATATTTTAAACTATTTGTTCTTATATTATATCCTATTATTTAATGTATATTGTATTCTTGACATTTTTGCTGCTGCAACACCGAAATTCCCAATTTTTTGGGATCAATAAAAATCTATCTATCTATCTATCTATCTATCTATCTATCTATCTATCTATCTATCTATCTATCTATCTATCTATCTATCTATCTGATGTAAGCAGCTGCAATTTCCACCTTAAAAAAAACAACTAATGTCATTGTCAATATTTAGTCAAATCATTTAGATTTTGTACTTGTTCATCTGCCACATGGTCTTAAATGGCCCCAAATAAAGCAGGCAGGTCAGACATAAACTTAACATTAAACTCATCAATCTATTTCAAATGTATTTGCTATGCACACACGTACCATGTATGCATAGCAAATACATTTGCTAGTCTCAAAAGCTGAAACAGAGCTCACAGCGTGCCACTGCCATGGTCAGTGTGTCAAAAATACTTTGTATTCTCCTGGTGCCCTCTGGTGGAGCGCCTGTGTTTGCACAGGTCTTTCTCTCTTGACAAAGTCACTGCAGATTACCACCACTTACACACATTGAGCTTTCCCTCAGGCTTTTACACAACTCTCCTTCATGTGGGTTTGCACATTCTACTGTGGGTTTGACACCAAGGCGTGGAGCTCCAGATTTTAAGGCTATATTAGGTCTATAAGGTACATTAGCCTAATTTTGGGTAAGGGCTAACTGCATTTTCTCTGAGGCCTTTCTTTCTTTTCTTTTCTTTTTTCTACCACCACCCCCCATCTTTGGAGGACAAGTTTATTTTTATTATAGAGCGATATTTTTTATATACACAGTATGTTACATTCAGATTTAGAATTACATTCAGTGCATTACCGGTTGCCCCACCGTGACCATTCACCCTGTTTTAGTGAGACCCTGGATCCATATGAGGGCAAGGGGGGGTTTAAAGCACCACGTACGAAATGTAACACATAACACATAAAACGCGACAAGGTGACAAACAGAACAACAGAAGGAAGTGAGACGGGACCATAACAGAACTGACAAGACGGGACTGGACAGGACAGTTGACAAACACCAGGATGTATTATTAATAATTGGGTGGAATGAGCTATGATTCATATTTGGGTGATCACGGTTGTCGTGTTTGAAGGGAGTTGGAAAAACATGTTATGCATAAGTGTGGATGGTGTTGCTAGTGTGTGTATGTGTGTATGAGTAAAGTGATAACTGTAAGGGAGAAATAATGAAAAAAAAGAAAGAAAAGAAGACAAGAAAAAAAGAAAAAAAAGGGGAAATTTGAATAATTAAATGATATAAATAATGTAAAAGTACTAGGGAGGGCGGGGTATTACATAATGGAAGAGGGAGGAATATGTCTGGTAATATACACAGCTTGTAGTTATATTTTTGTCGAATTTAGAAACGTTAGAAATGGGGACCAGGTATCTTCAAAGGCTGATATTTGCTTCTTTCTGTGTGCATTGGTTTTTCCATTGAGATGTATTCTGAGATAAAATTTGTCCAGTGATTGATGTGGCAAGAATTCTTTGATTTCCAGTTTTGGAGGACTACTTTTTTAGCGACAGCTAGAGAAATGAACAACGGCGGATTCCTGAATTTTTGCGGGATGTGGATTTCGGAGATATCACCAAGGAGACCGAGTGTTGGAGAAGATGGGACTCTGTAGCTCAGGGTGGTGGACAGTGTCTCGGTGATTGTGATCCAAAATGAATGAACTGGTTGATAGAGCCACATGGCGTGTAGATAATCGTCTGTGCTACCTAAGGTGCATTGTGAACAGATAGCTGTGTTTGCTAGGCCCATTTTGAACATTTTACTTTGGGTGATGTGAGTCCTATGAATGACTTTATATTGTATAAGCTGCAGGATGGTGACTGGTGTTAGCGGTCAAGGAGAAGGTATTCTTACAGATTTGTTTCCAGTATTCAGGGGTGGCAGAGAAGGCCAGATCAGCTTCCCACTTGGTTGTTGGGAGTGTTATTGTTGTGTTTAGGTTGGAAATCATTGTATATTGCCGGGAGGCTAGTTTTTTGAAGTTATTAATTTTCATAAGTTCTTCTGTGAGCTGAGCGGGTTGTAACGTATTATTGGTGATTCCAATTTAATCTTTTATTTTAAGTCTAAGTTGTAGATATTGAAGGAACTGTTCTCTCCCATCCCAAGATTTCTCTGTGAGTGTGTTAAATGACATGAAATGGTTGTTCTCAAATAGGTGGTGAAGGTGTGTGATTCCTTTTTTGTGCCCGTATGGAGAAGTTAAAAGGTTTGTTCTGTAACATGAACACTGGATTGTGCCAGAGTGGGGTGAACTTGTTTAATTCTAGTGATGATTTTGTGATTTGGTTTGTTTTCCACCAGGCTGTCAGAGTTGAATAGATGGTAATGCGTTGGCAGAAGTTGGATTTCTTGATTGATTGTGAGAGGAAGGGGAGATCTGCAATTGGGATGTTTGTACATTGTTTTTTTTCCAGTTCCAGCCACGGGTAATTGTGCTTATGTATATTGATCCATTTAACCATGCACTGTAATTGATTTGCCAGGAAGTAGTGAGTAGATCTCTGAGGCCTTTCAATCGCAGATTACAGCAACTCAATCTCTTTCTACTCTTTCTATGTTTCTACTTAGGAGGCAGGGAGTACTGCTGGGATGAAGCCACATTTGGACACTGTCTTAAATATACTGCCACCTTGTGGCCTATATTAGTCACTGTACCCATTTCATGTTTTTAATGTATATATTTCACCTTTTTAACTGACTAGTAACTACTGTATATGAATTACTGTAAATTAACTAAAAGGTACAACTTTAGAAGAATTGCTCTCTCCAAAACGCCAGCTTGGCCTTCCCTCATAGGTCATTAAACATGTCTGCTGCGTTTAAAGTGTGTTTAAAATATGATTTGATTGGTTATTATTAAGTTACGAATGGAACCCCAACAGCAGTTAACCTGTTTTGCCAGATGTGGCCGAGGATGCCACCAATGCTGGAACCAGCACTGCCCATTTGACACTCTCTGGCACACTTGCATAGACACTTTCCTCCATATTACCACATCTTTGAATGATCCCAGTAATGGGTTCAGGGGTCTTAAAAGCTGAAACAGAGCTCACAGCATGCCACTGCCATCGTCATCATCTTCTTAGCCTGAGTCATACTCATATGGAAATCATTTAGGCATAAGAGCAAGGAAATCCAACAACACAGTGCAAAGCCTGTTTAATGTGCCTCTCACACTCACTCATGCATGCTCATACGCATGCACACAGTTCACACATCGCCCTGCATGCAAAAGCAAGATGGCCTCACTTGACTGATTCCACTACTGCCTATTATGTGTGCAGCAGAGATGCAATTTACTGGAACACACCTCTTTCCCAACATTACCCTGAGAGATATCTTCCCTCCATAGTGTCCTAATATAGATTGGTATGGCAACCCTTCTATGATTGTATGCTCTAGCAATTACCATGAATATGTTTAATAAATAAAAAACTCTCGCTCTCTATATGTATCTATAGATTACATAATCTAAATTAATTACTAAATGAATTAATTTGCCTTCCCTTCATTCTCGCCGTAATATTCACTAGTTCCCTTTCATTTACAAGACCCTTTCTCGGCCGATCACCTCATTACTTGTCGCCTTCTGCAGCCAATTTCTGTCACACACAATACCCGGTTCTCACTTCATATTCAATTAAGCATCCCCAAAACCAACTCAACTGCTCGCTACTGGAATGCTCTGCAAAAGACTCAAAACAAGACTTAAATTGGACAAACTCATTTCCATTTCTGCCTTTAAAATCCTTGCAGTTGCTTTTTTACATCATCATTTCCCAGCTACACATTCCTTCCTTATTCACCCATGTACCTGTGCGTTTCTCTTGTTATACTTGTTGACTGCTTCTCATTGCCAAGTTTAGGTGTTACTTTAAATTGTATTTAATGCCATTTTAAACTGTATGTATGTCTAACGTAATTTAGGTTTTGTGTGTCAGCCCGCCATTGTAAATAAGAACTTGTTTTTATGACTTGCATGTAAAATTAAAGGTGAAAAAACAAACATATAGGCCTAATACATATAATACAAACTGCATGTTTGCAAGTATTCACCCCCTTTACTGTATTATGACACAACTAAATCATCACTGGTGCAGCAGATTGGTTTTAGAAGTCATATAATTAGTTAAATGAATATCAACTGGGGGGTTTCAATTGGTTGTAGTATAAATACACCTGTGTCAGTAAGCTCCAGCATTTGGCGAGTCAGTGGCGAAACCTACACAATGCAAAGGGACAATCCAATAGTACAGCGGTAAATCGGCCTCAAGTAGATCGTCCTCTAAAATTGTGTGTGTGAGTGTGCAAGACAAAGACTGGTGAAAGAGGCCACCCAGAGACCTGCGACCACTCAAGTGATTGGAGAGACTGTTCATACAATGACAGTTACCTGATGCCTCACCAGTCACAGCTTCATGTTAGAGCGGCAAAGAGAAAGCCACTCTGAAAAAAAGTCACGTGACTTGAATCACAATTACAGCCATATAGAGGAAATAGAAGAACAAACAAAAACGTAAGTGAAGGAGTTCAAGTACCTGGGGGTTTTGTTCGCGAGTGAGGGGACAATGGAGCGGGAGATTGGTCGGAGAATCTTCACAGCGGGGGCGGTATTACATTCAATTTATTGCCACGTTGTGACAAAAAGAGAGCTGAGCCAGAAGGCAAAGGTATCAATCTACTGGTCAGTTTTCGTTCCTGCCCTCACCTATGGTCATGAAGGCTGGGTGACCGAAAGAACGAGATCCAGGGTACAAGTGGCCGAAATGGGTTTCCTCAGGAGGGTGGCTGGCGTCTCCCTTAGAGATAGGGTGAGAAGCTCAGTCATCCGTGAGGAGCTCGGAGTAGAGCCGCTGCTCCTTCGCGTCGAAAGGAGCCAGTTGAGGTGGTTCGGGCATCTGGTAAGGATGCCCCCTGGGCGCCTCCCTAGGGAGGTGTTCCAGGCACGTCCAGCTGGGAGGAAGCCTTGGGGAAGACCCAGGACTAGGTGGAGGGATTATATCTCCAACCTGGCCTGGGAACGCCTCGGGATCCCCCAGTTGGAGCTGGTTAATGTGGCTCGGAAAAGGGAAGTTTGGGGTCCCCTGCTGGAGCTGCTCTCCCCGCGACCTGACACCGGATAAGCGGACGAAGATGGATGGATGGTTGGACAAAAACGTAAACTTGATCAAAGCAATTGGCAGGCATATCAGAACATGTAAGGCTGGACCAGGCAAAAACTGAAACAATAATCAATGAACTGCTTTGTAATATTTATATAATTTAGATCAGTGACTAAAAAGATTAAGTATTGATCTATTGAGTATCTTCACCCAGATTGCAAAATTAATTCATGGTTCATAAATTTTGTTTCATTGCTTATCTTTCAGGACAGTGAGTGCTGCATTTAGGGCCCCACCCCTCTCAACAGGCCCCATCTGGGCTTAAATATTGAGGACAACATCTCATTTGCAATGATATAAAATAGACGTGCTTAGAAAAAAGACCATTCTTAGATGTTAGTTTTTTCTCTCTCCATGCAATTAGGAATGAGACAACAAAGTACAAGATTTTTTTGGGGGGGGCTTTTCCCTTTATTGGACAGTGGATAGATATGAAAGGGGGAGAGAGATGAGGAATGACACGCAGCAAGGGCAGCAGGTCGGACCCGAACCCTGCGCCGCTGCAGGACTCAGCCAACATGGGGCGAACGCCCCCACTGGGTGAGCTAGAGGCCGCCCCACAAAGTACAAAATTTAAATGTATTCATTATTTATTTTATTTTATTGCCAGGGCCAGGGGTGTAGCGCTGCCGGACTGCTCCACCCCTTTATATCTTCAAAAGAGGAAACAGAATTTTCAAGCCAACCGTTTTCAACTGTGGTCCTAGTTACCCAGCATGCATGCCTTTATGTTGGGAGGAAACCGGAGCACCCGGAGAAAACCCACGCAAACCAGGGGAGAACATGCAAATTCCACACAGATAGGCTGAGCCCAGACCAGGGATCAAACTCTGCCCGGACCAGGATCTGTCATGCCTACTCGCTGTGAGTCAGCAGTGCTAACCACTTAGCCTTTTCTCCTATGTTTTTAAAGTGCGTGAAGATCCAATTATTACTCAAGCGTATGTTGTGCAAGAGAGACAATAGAAACAAATGGAAAAGTCAAAGCTTTCATATTGACATTTATGGTGAGTTGATTAATTCACAACGTCAACTCGTGCGTTGAGTAACATGGAACATTCCGTCTTAAAAGTTGCCAGTAGCTGCAGGCGGTAGCCTTTGAGCTGCACAGAGAATTAAACTATTTTTTCTCAGTTTATAGCTAGCTAACTTAACTAGCTTGTAAAGATTACAAGGCAGCAAAAACCTCCTTTTATTTGAAAGGTAATTGATAGTAAGGAGTTAACCGTCGAAACGATCCACAATTTAACCGTTATAGGTAAGCTCCGGTACTTAAACAAATAGAACCACAAACCGTTTACTGCTAACAGTTCACAGTCAATTGTAGCCTATTTGACACGCACAATTTTAGAAAAAGCACCCTCCTCAGGAGGGCAAGGAAAAACTTCCAAGAGATCCCTTTAACGGGAACAAATGGAAGAAACCTTGAGAAGGACCACAAATAAGAAAAGTCCCCTTCCTGCCAGACAGGAAGTATAGTGTTAAGTGGCTATTTTAGATCTTCTTAGTTTTGTTCCTATTTCAACCATTTATCCAGTACTTATTACTAAGGCTAAACAATTATTTTAACTCTATAATCTCTATTCATATCACTACTCTGTGTAATGCGGTGCTTGTGACAGTAAGCTAGCTATTAGTAATGGCGGAGTGTGTGATGGAGCTGGCCGTAGGGCTCCAGCAGGTTGAAAGCGATGTCCCAAAGGTTGCAGTCAGGATCTGGACAGTTGCAGACAGGCACCATGGAGGCAATGATACCCACAAGAAGGAGGACACAAAGGAGGATGCATCCTCCTACCTTTACTCCTTCCCACAGGCTCTTCAGACACGACCACCTGGTTAACACAGACACAAAATACACAGATAAGTAAAGGAAAGGGATTGTTTCTATCTTGGTTAAGTTTTATATATATATTTTAAAAAATTGCATGTTGTTGTTGTGGAACGGACACATACGTTTTCTTCATTGGGGGCCTCCCATCTTTGTCCTCTCCACCCTTCTTATCCTACAAAGATAACAGAAAGCTTGATCACATATCTTAGAAGTAGGCCTGCCTCTTCTATGACATACAGAACTTAAAGAAATAGTGTGACTTGGGAAACTTTCTTGCTGAGAGAATAATACTCGTTTCTGTCTTGTAAATAGAACGCTATAGCCAGCAACCCCAAGCTAAGCTAACTAGCATAGCTTGAAATGGGGTAACAACTAACCACTCTCTGTCTAAAGGTTACAACATCTGCCTACTAAGTCCAAACTAATTAACACGCCATATCTCATTTGTTTCATGCGTACAACATCTGTACAATCGACACATTGTAGTTTTACGGTGGGTCATATCCCAAACTATTTCTGGCCTGGAGTAACCTCATGAGGTCTACACTGGTTGTCTGGGCAACCTTATGGTGCCACGGAGACTTTAGGAATTTACAGCGCCCGGCCAAAAAACCAGTCCCTCAGATAACCCAGAGACATGACATGAATGTGAATTATTGAGCTTTAGAGGTGGATTTTGTTACCTTCGGACAAAATATGAAGACTTAAATCCCCCCCTGCTTCCAGTCTTTATGCTAAGCTAACCTGACTCAGCTACATATTTATCAAACAGGTACAACAGTGGTATCAATCTTCTCATAACGAGAATAAGCGCATTTGTTTGAAGTGCTAGCTATGGCTGGTGAAATAAAGCTGTTATGTTTTTGAAGTCCTATTGGGGTTGTGTTAATATATGTTTAATTATGGTTATTGGAAATTATACTTACCATAGTTGATGTGTTCCATGCAGCTCTGTCAAACCAAACAACAGACAGATGAGAGAAAACAGACAACTCCACCCAAACTATAAGATGGTCACCATTGACATTGACGACACAACACTCAGACTGGGTTATTTTTTAAGATGTATTGTTGTACAGTTAGTAGAATTGTTGTACAAATACAACCAGCTAAATTATAATGCAGTAATTACAATATTTGCTCCCCCTGTCTCCTGCTCAGCTGCTTTTGAAGTTTCTGCTGATCCTGCTTGAGCTTCTGCAGAAGACAAGATGAAATGTCTGAAAGGTGCAATAATATTGAGACACACGCACGCACGTGCACACACACACACACACACACACACACACACACACACACACACACACACACACACACACACACACACACACACAGAGTATGCGGTACATACCGTGATGCTGTTCAAACTCTCCTCTATCTTGTTGTTGAATTGAATCAAGGTCATGGATTTCTGCCAGACACAAACCTTTTCATCAACTCTCCGACAACTCTGATTTTAAAAAGATGAAGCTAAGCGACACTTGACACACAAGATTTCACAAAGGTGTTCATACCTGCTCTATTTCGTCATCTTTCCTACGTAGGACTTCCTGAACCTGCTCCAGGTTGTGCTGTAAAACACACAGCAAGTCAACTAACCAGCGTACACTATAACTCAACTGAATGAATGTGCTATTTGAACAGGTAAGCAGTTTGGAAGAACATATCGTTACATTACTTTACCTTAGTAAAGAACAGTAGTTTTACCTTTAACTCCTGCTCAGCTGTCCCCAGCCGTTGGATTGGTTCCTGATAGTTCTGTCCCAGAGAGAGTTGTTCCAGTTGGAAGAGAAGAAGCTCAAAGTGAGAGTGGGAGCCATTAACACCAGCTAAACGCTTTTCTATTCAGTAGTGGCTGTGGTTTTTTTCTACAGTTCTGTCACTGACTCCGCATATACTGTACAGTATCCAACCATTACATGTTTCTTATTGCTTGTAACTGAGTACATTTACTCAAGCGCTGTACTTTAGTACAACTTCGAGATACTTTACATAAATATTTCTATTTTCTGCTACTTTCTACTTCTACTCCACTACATCCCAGAGGGAAACATCGTACTTTTAACTTCACTACATTTATCTGACAGCTTTAGTTACTAATTACTTTGCAGACTTAGATTACCACTACCAAATATAACCAATACATACATTAATATTATTAATGTATATCAATAAGACTGTATTGGTCCCCAGGGGGAAATTCCCAAGCTGCCAGGCAGTATGTAAAGTAATATATAAGATATGTATACATAAATTAAAAATAGCTTCACTTTTACCAGCTGCAACAAATTAGCGATGTACACATTAATGCGTCAATAATAATAGTTCACTGATATAATATCTATCCTGAAATGGGCCAATTCTGCATAATGAGTCCTTTAGGTTTTAGTCCTTTAAGTATATTTTGTTGCTAATACTTTTGTATTTTTCCTTGAGTAACATTTTCAATGCAGAACTTGTAATTGTAACAGAGTATCTTTACTTAAGTAAAATATCTGAGTACTTCTTCCACCTCTGATAATAAGTATGTGGCAGAGTCAGACGTCATACCTCAGCTTTCAAATCCTCAATTTTCTCCCGCAGATTCTCGTTCTCCTTTTCCTGCACAAAACGAAGGTAAGATATGAAATGAAATGAGGGCAGACAGTTCAGGTGGAGGCTACTGGCTGGTCAGATTGGCTATTGAGCCAGCCACGCTGTCACTTATCATTCCCACCCTCCTGTTGTCCTCTGGTCAAATTTGACCCATTTTCTAAAAGTTTCTATATCAGAATGTTGGGTTTCTTTCAACCAACTTTAAAAAAAATATATATAACCTGAATAGTTCCATACAATGCTCTTCACAGGTAAAAAAAAAAATTAGTTCACTACTTTCATTGAATTTGAAGGCTCAATTTGAAAATGTCAAAATGTGGACTCTGAAAAATAAAGTTGCATGGTCGACTGGAAGACAACACAAGGGTTAAAATCCTGTTTCCCTCTAAACTCTTGTGTAGTAAAATATAATCTGTTGTTCAAAATCCAGTCCGGTTGGGGAGAGTTCTAGCCCGACCAGGCTCCTCTCCTTAACCTGTCTCTCTTAGTTATGCTGTTATAGTTCTATAGTTCTAGACTGCCGGGGAAGTTACTTCCTTTCTGTGACACATTGAGCTTCTCTCTTCTCACTATTTAAATTTGACTGCATCCTTGTCCCAGAAATGCCTGTTACTAACCTAGCTCTGGGGAGTTTACTCCCCGGAGTCCTTATGTTTCTTTTTTCGCCCAGCATATTTCCTTGGATTAGGGTGGCACCAAGATCTTGGTTGCAGCTGTCACACTGGTCCTGCTACACCCTGCTACGCTCTGCAATGCCCTGCAGTGTCCTGCTGCGTCCTGCTACGTCCACCCATGCTCTGCTGTGCCACGCTACATACTGTAGCGCCCTGCAGTGCCCTGCTATGACATTAACTACTACGACTACCATTTGTAGTCACTGTTCCATTATCTTTATTGTAACTACTATTGCCACTGTTCATCATACCCCCAACTGGCACCGTCAGAGTCTGGGTCTGCCGAGGTTTCTTCCTGAAAGGGAGTTTTTCCTCGCCACTGTCGCATTAGCCACAGCTAATGCTTGCTCTTGGGGGGAATCACTGGAATTGTTGGGGCTTTGTAAATTATAGAGTGTGGTCTAGACCTACTCTATCTGTAAAGTGTCTCGAGATAACTCTTGTTATGATTTGATACTATAAATAAAATTGAATTGAATTGAATTGAATTAAAATGGCTCCACTGGCCTAGATGAAATGTTGACCACCAGTCCTGAACTTATAGGAAAACTTTTTTCCCCCTTATTAGATGAAGACAAATCACAAGTACAACAGCTATGATCCCGAGTTTAGACAGTCTCTACCATTTAGCTGTGGTGGAAAACAAAATTGCACAAACAGGAAGTGGGTAATTATTCCAATATGCCTAATGCAAACTGCACATATACCGTTTATTTGGGTTGGACTCCAAAGTGTTACAGTCAACACGACAATTTTTCTTCAATACTCCTGCTACAAGGTTGCCTTTATCACTCTCAAGTTTACACACACACACACACACACACACACACACACACACACACACACACACACACACACACACACACACACACACACACACACACACACACACACACACACACACACACAGTCTATTTTAATTCTCTAAATGATCTTTGTCACAGAATATGCTCAATGTAAACATGTCACAGTGATGTAAAGTAAGCTGTACATAGACAAATGGGGAAGAAGCAGTGTAGACGAGACCCTTCAAAGTTCACACTGACTGTCTAGGAGGCTCCAAACGGGAAGTCTGACAACAATACAGTATATGATGTATATTTTGCTACATTCTGTATCTCAAATCTTTGAACTCAGTTCTCCCATATGCATGGAACCTGTAGTCATTCACAAGCATGTATTTAATATATATTGACATTGTCAATTTATATTCCAATGTTTTGCAGGAATGCAATCCTATTATGAACAGGAGAAATGAAAGCGTGAACTCACCATCTTCCTTATGTTATGTGTCAACTGATTCCCCAGCTTCCAGTTCTCTTCCTCAGACAGAATCTCCTGGCGCAGGGCTTCTTCACCCTCCTCCTCCTCCGCCCTCCTTTTTCTTATATTTTCCAACTGCTGTTTTAACCTGAATACAAAGTCAACCACAGATACATGTATAAGCTATAGAAAAGATACACATGGGAATTAAGTGTTATTCTTAGAGTCAAATTATTAATGTTAACGTTGGTTCTTAGCCTGTTAGTATGAGATGGACTAACAACATTACATAGATGGTGAATTTGGGAGCCGAACAGACTCAATGGCCACTGTGTATACAGCAGCGGTGGAAGAAGTATTCAGATCCTTTACTTAAGTAAAAAAATAAAAGAAAAAGCCTAATTATTAGGTGTCATACTCTTTCACTTTGCCGGTGAGGCTTTTATTCTCAGCCTCCGTCTCTTTTATCTCCGCCTCCAGGTCCAGTCCATCCTCCAACAACCTATCATGGTTCTCCCTCTTCTCTCTGAGGCGGGTTGCAGCCTCATAGAGTCTTCTCCTCAGCTCTTGTCGTTCACTACAGACACACCAGAATATAAAGTGTTCACAATGAGGCTTTATCCAAACAAGTCAATCAATACTTATGAGATCATCTATATTTGGCCCTAAGACACATACTTGGTATCTTGCTGTTGCGCCTCAGATATCTCCTTTACTTCTTCCAGATGTATGAAGTGCACTCCCACCGTTGCATCGCTGGCTTCCTCTGAAGCGTTTCTAAGGGCGTCACAACTGTCAGACATGATGCCCTGTTTAAGTCGATGTGTAAATTACGTCTAAAATGTGGTTTACCAAATGAAATGTATCTCCCACTGAGTTAAAACCTATTGACTCTGCATAATTCCATATGACATCACAACATCCTGGATTCTAAATAAGGACATATTCCACTTTCCATATGACATCACAACAGAGACAACAGTCTGGGTTCCATACATACGGTCTAAGGTTCCAAAGCAGGAAGCACACACACACACACACACACACACACACACACACACACACACACACACACACACACACACACACACACACACACACAATTTAACATATAGTGTATATGATGACACCAAGGTTAAAACAGTCTGTAAAATCATTAGAAAATCTCAGAATAAATTAGACACCACCAGAGCTATACACATATAGTTGGAAAGATACGATTCATCCTATGTATGAGCTGTATGAACTGTTGCCCTCTGGGAGCCAGTTTCTGATACATCGCACAATAAGTCATATTCACATTAAGGCCTTTATTCATAATGCAATTGGACTTTTAAATCTGCAGGCGCCTCTCTCACCTTCTTTAAATGCTGATAAACACACAAAAACAACACAAGCACAATAGAATGAAGGTCAGTATCTGGCACAGGCAATCAGAGAATGGGACCCTGCTGTGCCAGGAAATTACAGTTTAGACACAAAATCAAATGTCACACGATTTTTGAAATCTCTTACTCAAAGAGTAAAACTACACACCAAACCAAACCAAACAATAAGCTATATCTCAATCTTTCACTCAGTTTTCTTTTTCAAAACACAATTCTCTACCTAAGACACAAAAATCTAACAGGAACTGATGTGCTTTCCTCTTCCAAACAACCAATCAAAATGCTACACTTGCTCTGTTTCAACATTGCATTGTTGTTTACACTGTAGTCCTCAACCCCTCTCAGACAACGGAGCTTTGCATTTAAAACAACGGTGTGTAGCCTACATGGTGTATCCGAAAATGTACCATAATGAAAAAGGTGTTTGGCATTCATTTTGAGATTAGTTTGTGGCATTTAGAATGCAGTGTTTCATTTTGAAGGAGATGTGAGGCATTTTGCATTTTGTGTGTGCAGTTGTGGGAATTGTGTGTAGAGCTTTAAAAAAAAAAAGAGACATAGTTTTGAAAACGTGTGTAAGCAGTTGTAAAAAAAAAAAAAAAACTGTCAACAAAAAGAGGCAGCATGTAACCACTTATACAAGGTACAACAGCGCCCCCCTACGGTCACACTTTCCTCAGTATCAGTGTTGTGGTTCCACGTTGGTAGGAGTTTCCAGTCGGACATGTTGAGGGAAACACAACTCTGTTCACGTGGAGCGGCTCGTCTCAGCCGCTGTTGGAAAGGTGAGTGGGTCCGCGGAGTTGTTCAACTCTATCATAAACATAACTAATTAATAACCATATCGTTATGTGAACCGGACTACAGTTAAAACGGTCATTGTGCTTCACGTGCCGAGAGCTGCGGGAGCGCGCAAAAGCTACGCTGTCGGGCACGTTTCCTTATTTTACTGTCAAAACAACGACCCCAA